>NC_056747.1:954731065-954737215 GCF_019279795.1 Protopterus annectens
TTTATATATATATCTATCTATCTATCTATCTATATATATATATATATATATATATATATATATATATATGTATATGTATACATATATATACATATATATACATGTGTGTGTGTGTGTGTGTATGTGTCTATGTATATGGGTCTACTTCAGAAACCCAAATGCTGACTTACCCGACTTCCAAAATGCCAAGATGAAAAGGTCGATGACCGCACAACACCGACTTCCCGGAACACTGACTTTCCACTCCAGGTAAGTAACTGCTTGCCCATCCTGACAAAAAAGTAAAGCCAAAGGAAAGCTAACGTACCCATGTGGGGGGCTTCGCCATCCACACCAGTCCAACTAAATATACCAACTCTGAGATCGCACTACTGAGGGGTTAAGGGACAAAGTTCAACAGAATGGCGAAGCGGTTACTTACCTGGAGTGGAAAGTCGGTGTTCCAGGAAGTCAGTGTTGGGCAGTCATCGGCCTTTTTGTCTCGGAGTTTTGGAAATCGGGTAAGTGAGATTTCAACTTTCTGAAGGGGACCCGTGTGAATATGTGTCTATCAATGTGTGTGTGTATGTGTATGTATGCATGTAAGTATATATATATATATATATATATATATATATATATATATATATATATGTATATATATGTGTGTGTGTGTGTGTGTGTGTGTGTGTGTGTGTGTGTGTGTGTGTGTGTGTGTGTGTGTGTGTGTGTGTGTGTGTGTGTGTGTGTGTATCGGAACATTGAACATGGTTAAAACTAGATTTGGTCAACATCTATTTAGTCCACACAATTTGGTTCACTAAGCAGGTGATTGACAGGTGTGAGATCCCAAAGTTCTCGATGTTGGGGAACATGCCCGTTCCCCAACATTGTGCGATCTTGGGGTTAGTATATATAAATAGCAAGGGTGCAGGGGACTTAGCCCCCAACATGGGGGTGCAAAAATGATGCATTTTTATAGGTTCATAGGTTAGTACTGGGCTATCTGCCCGAAGGCTTATATTAGCCCAGCCACGTTGGGCGGTATTCACCGCCCCTTTACAAATTACAAAGACATGCATCTGGACCATTATTCCCTGGGTCTCTACTGAAAACTGGCTCATTCCAAGTCGAATTTTCCCAGTAAACAAATGTTAAATAAAAAATAAATATTAAGGTGGTTCAGATACAGAATAATTATTTCATGTAACTATTATATGAAACTTAAGAAACATTTTTTGTTCAAGAATCTCAGGACATTTGCCATTTTTCAAGTTTTTCTGCACAGCAGAATTGCCCACATAGAAGGCAGGTTGTCCTGTGTAAAGAGGAACATTTATATATATATATATATATATATATATATATATATATATATATATATATATGGTTCCCCCTTTATAATCTCGAAATACTGAAATCTCGAATTTCAGTAACTCGAAACTATAAAGGCAAACGACTTACAATCCTGAAACCCAAAAGCACGAAACACACAATCACAAACATAAATGCACCATACACCACATAACACACACACCATTCTACCCACACCACACAAACTATACAACCCTACACTACATGTAAGCAGGGAGCAAGCCCCCCTGCACCCCACACACCCTCCCTACTTAAATATACTAACTCCAAGATCACACAAACAGAAAAAAAACAAACTCACACCCATTCTACAGTCCCTTGCGTACACACACACACACACACACACACACACACACACACACACACATACACACACACACACCCATACACACACCCAAACACATCTAACACTCACACTCATACTTCCACCTCCATACCCTAACCCACACGTACAACTTACAAAAACACTGACATACACTCACTCACCTTAAATTCTAGACACCATCCCAGCCAAACACTTCACGTAAAGTTGCGTAAATGCATAACAACAGATTCGAGATATTCGGATTTGCGCTTATGCACTTTCACTATTGTGAAGTTTCGCCTTTATGGTCTCAGGATACTGAAATTCGAGATTTCAGTATTTCAAGATTATAAAGGGGAACCATATATATGTGTGTGTGTGTGTGTGTGTGTGTGTGTGTGTGTGTGTGTGTGTGTGTGTGTGTGTGTGTGTGTGTGTGTGCGCGTGTGTAAATGGATCTACTTTGAAACACTGACACCCAAATAACCGAATGTCATTTTCCTGAGATAAAAATCAGGAAAACTGAAATACCCTAATGACAAATTTTCCCGAGGTAAATAAACTCTTGCCCAACATGCCCTATTCTCCACTGTAGTGCGATCCCAAAGTTGATATATATAGTTGGGGGGTGGGGGGCACAGGCCCCACATTGGGGTGCAGGTGGGGTACAGACCCCTACTAACGTGGGTTTTACTTACATTGGTTCATGTTAGTCTGGGCAAGTATTTACTTACCCTGGGAAAACTTTGCCATTCAGTATGTCAGTTTTCGCGATTTTCATTTTGGGAACATATTCTGTTATTTGTTACTATATGTTTCAAAGTAGAGCCACACACACACACACACACACACACACACACACATATATATATATATATATATATATATATATATATATATATATTTTTTTTTTTTTTTTTTTGCCAATATACTGGACGGCACATTCAGTGCCAACTTTACCCCTTTCCCCCCATAGGACCAATCACAATACCAGTAGATTGCCAGGCACCCAGTATTATTGCTGCACAGTTTAAAACAGTACTGTCCAAGGCCAAGAATACAGCTTCCATGGGACTTGACAATATCCCTGGCTGTATTCTACATGAACTACAGAGTGAACTGGCACCTCACCTCACCTGTGTGCCCTGTTCAATCACAGCCTCACCTCAGGCTTTGTCCCTACCAAATGGCGCACTGCTACAGTCATTCCCCTCTACACAAAGGAGGAGAGACTACAGAACCTGGGAACTATCGCCCCATTAGCCTGACAAGTCTGATAAACAAAGCTATGGAATGCATCATCATGAACCTAATAAACAAGGATATAGGGAATCTCCAAACTTTGGATCCCACACAGTTTGGTTTTGTGAAGCGTAGCAATACAAAACAAAGGGAGCCAGCAGACTGTAGTATTGAATATTTATTCCAAAACTATCTCAAAAGCATAGTATAAAAAATAAAAAAGAGACAAAATTTATGCATTTTCAGTGCAGTTAAGACATGAAAACTTGTTCTCCTTTTTATATAACCACTAGGTGAGGCTCTGATTTAATGAATTAATTAATATTTCTAATTATAGGTACTCATTAAGTCCTGGTGGAAACAAACCTCCCAGTTTGATAAACCATTTCTTTTCCTTACTATTCAAAATCTGATGCCATCCTGCTTTGTTTGTCCTTTGTCCAATAATTGCATCTATCACAGTAAAATTAAAGGATGCATTCTTGTGTACCTCAGTGTGCTTATATAAAGCGTTGGTAAGCTTCTTGTGCCTGATGTCACTATAATGTTCAGATATTCTAAATTTGAGTGGTCTGAACGTTTGTCCCACATAAAATGCAGAAAAGGTACAGGTAGCCAAACAGATCACCCAATCCGTATGACAATTAGCAAAAAAGAAAATATCAAGTACTTGGCCAGTATTTTTACTACTAAACTGGCTTGTTTTCATTACTTTTCTGCAGTGGGTACAATGATCACAGGGAAAATATCCCATGAGCTGGTCCCCCATGAGAGTTGTTTGCATGGAGTCACCCTTGCATCCATGTTTATAGTGACTTAGAAATGACCCCAGGTTCTTACCTCTCCTGAAAGAAAAGTGACATCTATCATCCAAAAAATCAGAAAGTTTAGGATCTTTAGCATCTTAAAAGGATGTTCCAGTGTCTATGAACACTATTTAGTAGGACATCAGTGTTCCTTCCATAGGTAGTGACTAGTCAGATGGTGGAGTTCTTGTCCATGGGCTTGTCCCTATATCTCAAAAGGTCCTGCCTGTCACGATTAGCCACCCAATGTCTGGCCTTGTAGATATTCCCCATTTTGTAGCCTCTGTTCCTGAATCTGGTGGTTAGATCTTCCTGATAAACCTCTAAGTGGCATCATTTGAGCATATTCATTTCATGCATAAAAACTGTGATTTCGGAATGTTTCTGTATATATGTGGAGGATGAAAGCTGGAAACATGGAGAAGGGAGTTATATTGGGCTTATTTACGATACACTTCTAATGCCAATGTATGGTCACTATACCTAGTTACTAAGACATCTAAGAAAGTGATCCTGTCGATGTTATAATTGACTGTAAATTGTATACCCCATTTGTTATCATATAAATAGCCAACAAACTCCATGAGATAATCAGAATCCGATTTCCATACTAACCAGCAGTCATCCAGGTATCTTCTTCAAATATCAATCTCATCTAGATAGAGATTGTGTGCATTGTCACAGATGAGCTGTTCCTCAATGTGGGCCATGACTAAGTCAGCATATATGGGAGCAAAAGACGCTCCCACAGCCGCGCCTTGTATTTGCAAAAAGCATTTGTTCTGATAATAGAACATGTTCTTAGTTAGAACGTGTTCAGCAAGGCAAATTAAGAAAGTACTGAAGCCAGGTTGGTACAATTCTGACTTATATAACCAATAGTCTAATGCTTCCAGGCCTGCCCAGACTGGGGACTGTTGGTATACAATGCAGAAACATCTAGGGTGCAGAGTAACCACCCCGGCTCAAGCTGCATGTCACAGATTACTGAGGTGTCCTGGATATGGGCCCTAACCCATTTCAAAAATGGTTTCAGATATTGTGTAAGAGACTGGGATAAGGATTCCATAATTAAGCCCCTACCTGAGACTATGGGTCTACCAGGTGGATTTTCAAGATTCTTATGGATTTTGGGTAGGAAGAATATGTTTTGATTTGAAGGGTTGGGCACCGTAAAATGATGTAATGTGGTATCCGTGATGATTCCCTCGTTCTTGGCTGATGCCAAAAACTGATCAATTTGTTTCTTGAAACCAGGGTTTGAGTCCAATGTCATGTGAGTATAATAACGACCATCAGTAAGATGTCTCTCAGTTTCTGTATTATATTGGGTCGAATAGTGGACAACTACTCCCTCACCCTTATCCGCAGATAATATTGCCAAATCATGACTGTTTTCCAGTTCATGGATAGACTTCTCCTCAACCCTCTCCACAAAGGAGGAGTGACTACAAACCCGGGAATTATTGCCCCATTAGCCTGAGTCTGATATGCAAAGCTATGGAACCCATCATCATGGACCTAATAAACAAGGATATAGGGAATCTCCAAACTCTGCATCCTACACAGTTTGGTTTCGTGAAGGGTAGATCATGCCTGCTCAACTTGGTCGACTTCTTTGAGTCAGTCACCAGAGCTGTGGATGAAGGCAAGGTGGTATCATACAGCCTACCTTGATCTGATCAAGGTGTTTGATACCATTCCCCATTCAGGAATCATAGAAAAACTCACTAAGCTGGGCATCAACCCCTATATCACTAGGTAGGTTCCAAACTGGCTCACAGATAGAACTCACAGTGTGAAAGTAATGGACTCCAAGTCAGACTGCTGACCAGTCACAAAAGAGTCCCACAGGGTTCGATCCTGGGTCCTCTACTGTTTGGTATCTATTTCTCTGAAGTCCAGACCACCACAAAGGGTCTCTGGCTGATAAAGGTCGCAGACAATTGCAAGCTGGGAGCAATTAATAACTTCCCAAGTGATGTTGACATCCTACAGAAAGGCCTCAATGAGACCAATGACTGGTGTCAGAGCCATGGCATTAAGCTCAATGCCAAAAAAAAAATGTGTCATCATCCCCTTTGGGAAAAACCTGGTTCCCATGAATAACCACAACAATAGTAGTCCACGGAGCACAGAAGGTGTTATAAGAGATCTGGGAACACAGGTTGACAGCAGCCTCTCTTTTGACCACCACATTGTCACTGTGGTCAGAAAGTCCTTCTATGTGGCACATCTCATTACTAAGGGTTTTGCATCCAGGAAGAAAGAGATGATTGTCTCCCTCTACTCTTCCCTCATTAGGCCAATCATCGACTATAATGCCCCATTTACAATGTACCGCACTAGACACCTGCAACAACTGGAGAGGCCACAAAAGTACCTCACAAAGAGGATCCTAGGCCTTAAACAATTGTCCTATATGGACAGACTCAAATAAAAACC
>NC_056747.1:954799965-954812465 GCF_019279795.1 Protopterus annectens
TAGGCCAAGGATTGTTGAATACAGTTTTTGAAGATGTTCTCAACTTTCTTATGACAATTTCTTTGTCAATAACTTATCTTAATAATGAGATGAATTCACTGAAGTGAGTGCTTTATGTTTTTTTTCCTCAAATAATTTTATTGATTTTCAAAAAGACAATATATGTAAATACTACTAGATTGTGAATAATTCAAAGAACAAACTATATACAATATATACATCTGGCCTATATTAAAAAAGGTATACTTAGAGAGAATTAGCTACACAATTACAAAAATGTCAAGTGTACTTTCATCTAGTACTAAGAGATTGTGGAGATCTTTAGAGTCTCAATAAGAGAAATAACTTTCTTCCATGGGTTGTTGATCCACTTATGAGGGATGATTCTTGCTTCTTTTACCTTTATTTCCAAATATATTGTTTCTTCCAGTCTTAAATTTTTGAATATTAGGTTCAGAAGAGGTTTTCCATTTTCTTGTAATACATTTTCTAGCAATTGCTAGTATGGTCCATAAGACATATAAATTCTTCTTGCTCAAAACATTTGTTTCATTAACATTCAGGAAAATCAGAGATTTAGTGAATTCAAAGGAATCTGTAAAAATAGCTTGGAGGAAATTACCAATCTCCTCCCAGAATTTTTTAATTTTATTACAGTCAAAATATATGTGAATCCAGTCAGCTATACAATTTTGTGAACATCTCCAACATGCCAAGTGTTTAGAAGTATCCATTTTAGCAATCCTATTGGGAGGGTAAAGGGCTCTATGGAGGTACTTCCCGAAAAAAAATCTTCTAAACTTGTAAATTGGAGGTCAATTTGACAGAGTACAATAAATTAATTTTACTTTCAGATGACAGATTAATTAAGTGACCTTTTGTGATAAAGTTCCAAAATTTTTGTTTTGGATTAACATTATAGATTATTAAATGTTTATATAGCCTTGATGTTAAGTTAGACCAGTTATAGTTATTATAAATCATTTCTTGGATAAAGAAAATTACTTGTGGTTCAGTTCTTAAGGAGGAATTATTGATTATTCTGCATAATTTTTGAGCATAAGATAAAATGCTTTGGAGTACAAGCCAATCTGTATTTGGAATATCAAAGGTGTTTATTATTTGTTGCATATTTAGCACTGATAAGTTCCTAATACAATGCTGGCAGCAAGTAAAATTTTTTAGCTCCGTGTTTAAAATGTTTTCATGTAATTTATTGGGAAAAGTTTTAGTTATTTTAAAGGGAATTAAGAGTTCCCACCATAATTTAATGTCTAGGTTTGAGTTTACGAAGGATATAATAAATTGTAAATATAGTTTATAAGGTTTGAGTTGGTGGTATTCGAAACATTAAATTGTAGATTAACTCACAGTATTTTCCAAAATTTGTTGATTTGATCATTTGGGAGGGTGTTTTTTGCTAGTTTATTCTCATTAAAAAAATAGAAATATGAAAAGATTTCCAAGCAGATGAGAAATTTGGATCTATCCAATTGAAAACTAATTTGAATACAGAGGCCCTGATATATGTCTCTAAGTCTAGGAAGTTAATTCCTCCCAATTCCCAGGGTCTAATATGATGAGAATAGGCTATCCTATTTTGTTTAGGAAATCAGAGAAAATTTAAAAGGATTTTATTTATGTCTTGTAGTAATTTTTTTATTTGGCAACATTGGTATGGCTTGAGCTATGTAGTTTTTTTTTTGGTAATAATACCATCTTTATTAATTGCAATCTAGCTTCAAACTTTAGATATAATTTGTTCCATTTATATGTAAGTAGTTTTAATGTAGATAGAAGTTTTTTATAATTTGTGGACAAAGCATTATTGACATTATCACATAATATGATTCCTAGGTAATTTATAGAAGTGACCTGTTTTCCTTTTAAATGATTTGAGGTTATAAGAGAGAGAGAGCTTTGTTTTTTGCTTATATGCATGTAATTAGATTTAGTTTTACTTATACATAAACCTGAGCTATCAAAAAACGTTTTAGTTTGTAGACCTAATTCCTTGAGAAAATCCTGTGCGACACTCAGAGTTAAGAGTATATCATCTGCAAAGAGCATGATTTTGGAGTTAAATTGATCATATATGTCAATGCCTTTAATTTTTGGGTTTTGATGTATTGCAAAAGCAAATAACTCTATTGCTAGAGCAAATAAAATGGGTAACATAGGACAGCCTTGTTTAGTGCCTTTGAAACTTTTAATGGATTCTGAAGTAAATGGACCAAGTTTTACATAAGCAAGATTATTTGTATATAGATTTTTAATCAAAGTAATGAAATGAGAAGGAAAATCAAAGACTTCTAGAGCTTTGAAGAGGTAATCCCATTTTAGCGTGTCAAAGGCTTTTTCAATATCAAGAGCAATTAGGAGGGCTTCTCGATTATCCCTATTTAAAATGTCTATGAGGGACAATATTCTTAGAATATTATCATAGGTGTGTCTATTGTAAATAAAATCTGATTGATCATTATTTATAATATATGTTAAGGATTTTTTTTAATTCTATTAACAAGGATGGACACAAAAATCTTATAGTCATTATTTAGTTCAGAAATTGGTCTATAGGAACTGCACAGTTTCAGATCTTCATTTTCTTTTAAGATGGAAGTGATTAAAGAATATTTCCATCAGGGTGGTATTATATTTTCACTTTGTATTACATTTAAAGCTTTATGAAAAAATTGAGATGGCTGAGGATGGGAGTATCTTATATAATTCCATTATAATTCCATCTATTCCAGGGGCTTTGTTATCGTTGCTTTCTTTAATTTCTTCAACTATTTCCTTAAGAGAAATTTGTTTTTAGATCTCAGATTTTAATTTATCTGGGATTTTGTTTATTTTAGATAAGCTTATATCTAGATCTATATGATCACAATGTGCAATATTGCTGGACTGGTGATCAGAATAGTGAAATTTAAAAGCTTCAAGAATGTCACTAATGTCTGAAACTACTTTATTATTTTTCCCTTCATGGATGATTTTTGTGATATTATTATCAGAGGCTTGTCTTTTAACTCTCATTGTTAGATTATGCAAATGTTTTGGCGACGAGTATGAATTAATTTTTTTATTTTTCCAATGCTATGTTAGTTTTATGAGTTAATATTTCATTATATTTATTATTTATGACTGTAAATTGCTTTCTTTGTATTTGGATCTTGTGAATTGTCTTTATTAATGTTTATGAGTTGTTTTTGAATATTATGAAGTTCCAATTCCCATTCTTTAGTCTTGTTTTTAAAACAAGCAAGTATTTTGCCATATAGGTAAGCCTTCAGTGTATCCCATATGATTGTCAGACAAACACCATCTGACTGGTTGATATCTAGGATATTTTGAATTTCAGAGTCTAACCATAGTTTAAATTGTGTTAATTTGGTAATGTATGCCAGTATTCTTGTTGTGAAGTCAACGTCTTAAAGTCAGTTTCAAGTTTTAAAATAAGTGAATTGTGATCCAAAAGGAGCAAGGGATTATGGAAAAAGTAATTATTTTCATATTCAGGTCTTGAGATACCTAAAGTTTATCAATTCTGGTTTGATTGTCAAATCTATAGTCTCTATGAGAAAAAGAAAGTGAGTTATCATCCTTTATATCTATAGGTGTCAATTAAATTTAGGTTTTTGCACCAATTTCTTAGAGCTTTACCTATAGAAGTAAGTTGAAAATCTTTTTTATTCATGGTTTCAAAAGTGTCTAGACTACAATTAACATCCCCCCCCCTAAGATTAGGTTAATTAATTCTAAATGTTTCCTGATTGTTCCTATCCCTATGCCAGGAAACCAATAAGAATTAACAAGTGCGCATATTCTGTTATTAAATTGTATTATTACAATTGTTATAAGTCCTTCTTTATCTTCATAAGTATAGATAATTTGAGGAATGGTGGCATTTTTCTTCCAAAGTATTAGAACCCCTCCTATTTTTTTCTTATATGAAGAGTGGGATAATTTTATATATTCCAGTGGATTCCAAGTAAAGTTGTCATCTGATTTAAGGTGAGATTCTTGAATAAATACAACTTGTACTTTATTTAGTTTCAAGTACCTAAGAAAGTTAGATCTTTTCCTTGGATTATTTAATCCATTAACATTTAAAGACAGTAAGGTTAAGTCCATCTAGTTTGACTTTACTTGTGAGATAATTAAAGTTGGATCACTTTTTGATGTTACCTGATCAGTTAAGAGTGTAACTTTATTTAAAGAGATATTGAGTAGGATAATCAGATTAGCTCTCTCTAATGTAAGATGTAAAGGATAACTAGAGTTAGGCCAATAAAGTAAAAAATGTGTAATGAGAAAAAAATAACTAAGTGTAACCAAACTAGTAATGAATTTATTAAACTCTTTAACCAATATGGAGTGACATGCACTCCTAATCCAAATGAACATACATGTTCAATCAGATTATCCCTCATGACAGACATGACATGGATAAAGAAATTGACATGTTTGAGCTCCAGTATGAATTTTTGGGAGAAGCAAAAATGATTTATATAACTAATTGTGTTATTAATAGTAACTAGTTAGGTGATATTAATAACATTTAAAAGGAAATGGGTGTAGAATCCCATATAGGAGAACAGCTGTTCAATTAACTGCTACTGGAGAGAGTAAGTACAGTTTTAAAAAGTGATTGCAAGTGTATAATTCAAAACGAAAATTTCATGTGATGGAGGTTACTAATTTAAAGTTATAAAATATTCAAAGTAGAATGAAAGTTCAAAGAGAATGAATGTTAAGTTTAGTTCTGTAAATGATGAGCAAATGACAGAAAAATATTAGTTATAGGCTCATTAATATGTGACATAAGCAACCTAAATATAGTAGGCCACTATCAAGGATTTGAAAAAGACCAGAAATGGTTATAAGAAATAGCTATAAATCAAATATAACACAAACAATTAAATGGAATAAAAATGCTTAAGTCTAATAGTGTCTTAAATAAACATGGCTAAGCATTGTTGATAAGGAAGTTATCTTATTAGAATACTCTCCCTTCTAAATGGAAACTAACATATATACATTTTCTATTTGTGATTCTTATCTTATAAAAAGTGGTAAAATATCACATGTTGAGAACAAAACAACTCATATAACATAATCTTATAAATTATCACTAGAAGGTAAGAAACTTGTCTATCACATCTATAAATGATTTGTATCAACTTTTTTTGTTGTGTATTCAAATATGCCAATTAGTACAAGAATTCAAATATTTTAATAATCTCATTATTAAACATGAGGTGATAGACCCTTCTAGTCTGATAAAAATAAAATACAATTCTAACAGATCATTTCCCATATCTACCAACAAATAAAAAGAAAGTTTGCCACTCTCCGAGTTCCAGTATGAAGTCTAGGAGATAAGCTGACATTTAATGAAATATGCTTAAGTTAATATGAGTCTTATACATTAAAAAAACAGTATACAAGTTATGGAAATTGTGCATCCTCTTAAGTGAAGTTCATAACTTTACAAGTATTATTATTTTAAAAGGTGTCTTAAATTCTAGTTAAGAGCAATTTTCAACTTGTAAATAGATATACTAAAAACCAACGAAAGCTTCCATACAAACCAATGTGATTAACATTCTTTTAATTAAATTACTCTGTGAATAAATATAACAGCTCTATGAGCTTATTTAAAGATCATTTATTGAACTAGTTTTCCTTGCATCCAGTGTATGTTATATTTCATTTTTATTAAAGATTAATGACAGTCATGAGAAACTAAGATGACACAGTTCATTAGTTTCTGAATATAATGCTGGTGAAATGCACCTTGTTTTGAACTGTAATCTAAAGTTTGTTTTATCATGGTTCTATGTTCCAAGTCTTGAACATATTAAACTTTCATGGTGTGAAAGAAATCATATCCTTACATTTATATATTTTTTTCCTTAAAGTGCAGAATATGCGTTACTTCTTGTCAAGCTCCCTAACTCTGGCAAAGGCATTGTTCTACAAGTCCCTACTGGTAGCAAATAAATGATTCTGTAGTGTTAAAAATCACTGACTGTGCATTAACTTTTAGCATGAGTATAATAATATACTCTTCTTTGCTTTGTTATATTGTATTCAAAGAGCCCTTAGAGCACAACAAATCTGTAAAATATATATATATATATATATATATATATATATATATATATATATATATATATATATATACCAAAGATACTTGTCTAAAAAGGGAGATCTGAGTTTTTTATTTTCCTCCCCCATCCCAACGATCTAGTTACAAATTTGTTCTACTATACTGATAGATTCTATTCATTGAGAGTGTATCCATCAATATCAAGTTTTTTTAAAACTTATAATGTGGGGAAGTCTTGAGCTGATTATATTACAAGAGTTAGATTTACCAAATTCGCTATTCCCCTTTAATGTAGTGGCATTATAATCTGCACTGTCTGCTGGGCTAGCCTCCGCCTTCTTTGTTTACTCAGAACAGTATTTCCCCAGTATGATTCAGTTAGAAATACCCAACTCTCATTTTTGTGAGAAAACAAATAGATGATGTCAGGTTACTTATTTATGTGACTTGTGGTCTAATTCTCTCTTAAACTGTAACAGTTATTGTGTTACGAAGAGAGACACTTTCCACTTTAACGATATTTTGTTTAACAGGAAGTGCAAGAAAGGATAGGGGAAGTACGTGTGTACGTTAATACACATCTCTCTGTCTTTCAACTGGCATCTTTTACTTCTAGCATTTAACAGCTATTGTAGATTATGAGAGGCATTTACCACTTTAATAACGTTCTGTTTAACTAGGAAGTGTAAGAAAAGAAAGGAAAAGTACACGCATATGTTAGTACGTATTTCTTTGCCTCTCTACTAGTATTTCTTACTACTCCTTTGAGTCAGCTACTTAATATGTAACTCAAACTAAACTGAATATACAAAGGATAGAGATGCTTTGCATCTCATTCGCTGTGCGAGTTATACCTCAAATGGGTTATCTGAAATTACTCGGATACAACTGGTATGTAATTTAAACAAGACTGACTTTTCCTGACACAGTATAGCTCACAGCTACTGCTTGCTACGCATTCTGCATTCTAAGATACAAGTTTAAATTATATGCGTGTGAAAGAGGCTCATATCTTTCACTTTTTAAAAGAAAACGCATTTGAATGCACTCAGACATTTTTCTCAAAATGTTGTTTAACTATGGCTTCTTAATCCATTCAAAATGACATATAAAACACATTTTTTTTCATAGCAGAGAAGCCATTAGTTTTTACTAAATAGTGTTTTTTATGTTAATAATATAAGGGAGCCACAAATAAAGGGACCTCTGTATGTTTCTAAGTTGTTAATATAAGTATACTTGTTGACCAGTGTCATTATGTGAAATAATCATTTAAGCATATTATTCAAAGTTACTAAATACTCTGCTTTAAGTCAGTTTTTTCTGATTTCTTATTAACATTGTTAGTATGATATTAATTAACACTCTGACATTATGAATTCATTAACTTGTTTCAATAGTATAAGCAGATTAAGCCTGTGTTAAAGTAGTTTTATGAAAAAAAAAAGAAGAAAAGGACTTCTTAGATATATTATGTACAATAATTAAGATAAGTACATACTTTTTGTTTGTTTGAACATGTAGTTTATATCTTAGTTGAATCTTTGAGAGAAATGAGAGTAGTTGTGGTGTTAAGATCAATTTTTTTTTCCTCACATCAGTCCATGTATTGTTTTCCGGAGATCTTTTTAAGGATGAGGCTGTTGAACAGTCCATTTCTTCAGGAATTGTAATTATATTGTTATTTCTAATAAATGACAATGCTTCTTCGAGATTATTGAAGGTCCTCATGTCATTTGAGTGGAAAATTTTGATTATAGCAGGATAGACCAACTGACCCTTTATTTTCTTTTGTTTAAGCAGCAATACCAATGGCCAGATTTTTTCCTTAGTTCTAGTACTCTTGCAGAATAGTCATGATCAAACCTTACCTGGCTTTATTTGTATGTTAAGGGACTTTTCCTACAGGCTGATTTTAGTACAAGTTCTTTATCTAGGTATGACAGGAATTTAACCACAATTGATATTGGAGGGGCTTTAGGTGAAGAGGGTTGTGGTTTTCCTATGGCTCTGTGAGCTCTTTCTATATCATTTGATAGTCCCTCTTTTAAGTCTAGTACTTCCAGTAGCCACAAATTTAGAAAAGTATTAATGTCCTCGCCTTCCAATTTCTCTGGGAGACCAAAGATTCTTATGTTTCTTCTTCTTTCTCTATTTTCTAGATCATCCATTTTGTTGATTAGCCAGTTATTTTGATGTAGTAAGAATTCAGTCTAATTTTCATCTTCTTTTAGCCTGCCATCAGCCATTCAGTGAGGTTTCCATGCCATGTATTTTATTTTGTTGTTGCTGAAGTATTTCTTTTAGAACATCAGTTTGTTTTAGGCAGTTTTCTTTAAGATATTCTAAGTTTTCTGTGAATCTATCCATTTTCAAGGACATTTCATGTGATGTGGAAGACATCAGTTAGATCTCCTTCTTCAGTGTAGATTCTGAGTGTGAGTTCTTTGCGCTGGCCATTTTCATACAGTTGAAGTAATCTCCAGTTTAATTTGACAGGAAAATCTCAACAAAAATTCTTCAAAATTAATATAGATGAAGTTTGGAAGTTCTTTAATAAAATTATACTATTTCTATTTGATAAAAGTTATTTTTTTCCTGTATTCTAGTATAGCTTTGTGGAGCTCTAAAAGATGCTGCTAACAGTTGGCCATCAAGGTTCCACCAAAAAACATACTAAATAGCTATAAAATGCTCCTCTTTGAAATAAAACTTCTCCAAATACGAAAATAGCAGCCAAACTGGATATAAATTTCTTTATTACGATTCTGGTACCTTGGCCTTCGCCTTCAGATGGAATAATTAACAATCTCAGAAACCAGTATATATACACCATCCATCACATAATTAATTAACATCAATTAATCAATTAACATTTTTTTCTCTCAGAAAAGATTTTTTTAAAGCCATATAAAGCCATATAAAACCTCATTACAAAATAACTAAATTCATAAATTTATCTTAATACACATCATATATTCAATTTCTTATCAACCCTAACATTCATTGAAAACATATTTACATTTCTGAATTCATTCCATTTGGATACAAAGTATTGAAATTAATAATAAAATTCGATTCCATCTTTATTGACCTCTTTTGGAAACTGTGATCTGCCCCCCCAAGCCATAAGGCTTGGCTAAGACACTAAATATCAGGTCTTTCACCATACCTCCATGTTGTTTATGGAAATGACTGGCCACCGGACTATCAAGCCTCTCATTCCTAATGTCTCCTAAATGTTTCATTATTCTTAATTTCATCAAGGTTCCACCCCAAATGATTTATCTTTCATCCAATTCCTGGTGATAATTTTCCTAGCCGTCTCAATTAACAAATCCTACTGTGGAAAACCAATCCAATTGTTTATTTGTACTTTCATACAATCAATGTAGTCTTTTCCTTCCAGTTTCTCTGGTACAGAGAAAAATCTCAGGTTTTCTATACATGCTCAGTCTTCTAACTGTACTATTTTTGAACAGCTTTTCTTGAGAAGCTTCATGTTCAGCCAGCATTTTTATTTTTAATTTCAGCCTTTGATTTTTGCAGCTTTATCAGTTCATCTTAATAGCTAGTAAAAAGTTATGCAATTTTTCAGACTTTTATTTGACTTTTTATATTGCTTCATTTCTTCATTTATTTTAAATACCTCCAAGTATATCTAATTTTTTTTTTCCTCTAAATTACTGGAAGCCATATCCTGTACCAATGATAAACTTAAAAATTGCATTGCTAAACAGCTGCAAAATTCTTCCCAGCCAGAGTTTTTTTCTTTTCTTTTTCTGTTTGGTTTTCTCTAACTTTCAAACCAGAAAAACATTGAGCCAGATGGAATCGAATTTTATTATTAATTTCAATACTTTGTATCCAAATGAAAAGTATTTTTTACACTGATGAAGGCTGTGTTGGTTACCAGCCGTAACCGGTTTGGTTATTTGTTTTGATACTGCAATAAGTTAATAAATATTATTTTATTCCAGTCTCACAGTTTGCTGGCTCAGTGTTTTTCTGGTTTGTAATTTTGTTGGTGGAGCCGTGCAATTGCTCTTCATGCAGGAAGATTCCTTTTTGATGTTTCTCTTACTTTCTCCAAATTTTTTTCTTCTTCTCTGTTATCAAGGCAGTGTAAATACTAGCCAGTAATCAAATTCCACCCAAATTGATAGCTTTTGCTGGCCTTCTTTTTTCAGTTTCAGTGTTCACAGTGAGAGAGCTCTAATCAATCTGTTAGTCAGTGTGCAGGCATCTTGGTAGTCCATATCTTTTTTTTCTGTTGAAATAAATATGGTAGTTTAATTCTTATACAAGATAAATCCTTCTGAATACAATGGACTAACAACTTTTGTATCTCCTACTGATGGTACAATGCTTCTGAGTATTTCATAGTCTGTAATAACTTGTGCCTTAATTTGTTTTGCTTTTATGGATGGCTTTGAGACTTAGCTGTATACTGTGCACTAGAGCATCCCTTGGTAATTCACCCTGTGGAGGCATCAGGGCAAAGTGACTTCTGCATTTGTTGTTGAGATGGCTGGCAAAGTCTGCATGAGTACTTATGTTCTATTTTAATTAATCTGAGTACCAAACACTGACTTTGTTTTACCAAAATAACTAGTATTTTTTACAGTCTGTGGTCATTTGTTTATAACCAAGACAAATCAGTCTCTGCAGGCACTCATTTTTACTGACTTTTTGACAGCTTATCGGCAATGTAAATGCCCATTTTGGTGAAACCTTTTCATCAAGATAATCAGATCAGTTGTTAAGCTGCTCAAAAGGAGGTAGAAGATGGGACAGTAAACAGTAACACCCTGCTATGTCTGATGACACTTTGTATTTGCTGCAGTGGCACCCTATTCTTTTTCTTCAAGGTACATTGTCCTTGGAGTTCATAATATTGAGCAGGTAGAGGTAAAGAGGCACAGCCCTTGTATGGAGTGAATTGGGGCTCTATCTCCACAGAATATGAACATCATAGGTTTATGCTTTTATGCTTCTCAAACAAGTCTGCAAGTTTGCTATTGCTACTCTGGAATTTCATGTTTGTGCTGGAAGGGAGGGCACAGTGTTGCAGCAGTTAGCATTGCTGCCTCATAACACTTGGCTGTCCAAGTCAGTTCCTAGCTGAGGTCCTTTCTGTACAGAGTTTGCACTTCTTGCTCCTAATTTTTGCCAAGGTTTCCATCTCCCTCTTACAACCCAAAGACACATTAATAAGTGAACTGCTAATGTCCCAAATTTCCCCTAGCTATGAGTGTGTATATAAGTGAGTGACCCAAGAAGGAATCCTGTGTTGAGCTTACAATCCACCTGTCTTGTGCTTGTTGCTTGGCAGTGATAAGCCTTTGCTCTCCATGACACTAAACTGGATGAAGTAGACACTGAAAACAAATGGATGAATGGGACAAAGTATTTAATTCTCTGGGTCATTCACTTGTTTATGTTGAAATTAAGGACATGAAGGGATTGTGTTAGGTGCTGTGTTTTGTAGTAGTTTTCAGTATAAATAGAAGTGCTGCAAATTTTCAGATTTTCTTGTGTGTATGTATGAATTTAGAGAGTTGATGCTGGCACATAAAGACGGGTGCAGTGCTGATGGTAAGAAGTTAGAATAACTGTAATGATAGTTGTAGTTATGGGCGGCACAGTGGTGCAGTGGTTAATATTGTCACCTCACAGCCAAAGGTACTCTGGTTCAATTTTCAGCTGGAGTGCCTTCTGTGCAGAGTCTGCATGTCTTCCATGCGTTTGTGTGGGTTTCCTCAGGGTGCTCCAGTTTCCTTCCACATTCCAAAGACATGCCTCTAGAGCATTTATTCCCAGGCTCTGTCCTAGTCAGACCTTTCTACAAATGTTAAATAAACTACTCCTGATTCCTGACATAATTTAATTACATTAATTTGGTACAACTACTTAACTGAACAGCAGCAAACATAGTTTAATTACAATTCTCAGTGCATACAGTTTATATTACATGATCAACCACTTAATAATTTGTAACTTCTTCTAAATTAATACCAGAGTCTTTACATACAGCTGCTTTAAAACTATTTAGTTCCTCATTGCAAATAGCTATTAGTTGTGTTATTGATGCCCAATGTGCTTGGCACATACTAATTCTATATTATGTTTGCACTATCCTTGCCTTGTGGCCAAGGTAGTGACTGAAAAGGGTCCCTGGTCCAGTTCATTTACACAGTTAACAACAAAAAATAAATAAAATGGCAGAAATGGTTAAATGTTTTATGTGTAGATCTCTCTCTCTCTCTCTCTCTTTATATATATATATATATATATATATATATATATATATATATATATATATATATATATCCATACATACATACACACACACACACACACACACACACACACACACACACAC
>NC_056747.1:954817465-954832465 GCF_019279795.1 Protopterus annectens
CATGAAAAGAGACATAGAAGAGCTCTCTGATCATGTAACCAAGGCGGGTATGACCCCAGCCCTGAGTAGCATCTTACCTTCACCAAGAATGATACCCCAGTACAAGGAAAAAATGGTAAATTTCAACAATTGGCTAAGCTTCTGATGTCATTCAAAAGGGATCCAGTATCTGTCTGCCTGGGATGACATGCTCGACAAGCCATGATGCTTCGCCAGAGATGGCCTGCACCCATCACACCTGAAATTCAGGATACTGGCCAAGGCTCTTGCCACCCTTATAGTGCCTTTTTTAGACAAGGCTCAAAAGACAAACCCACCACCGTAATAAGTACCAGTGACAAAAAACTGAGGGTAATGCTGCTCAACGCCAGGAGTTTAAACCTCAAAATGCACGCACTCGAGGCTCTTCTCAAAATGGAGAACATCAATATTTGTGCAGTAACTGAGACCTGGTTCAAGGCTCAAGAGAGCACCCCAGCATTCCAGGCTACAACTCATACCACACATTTCGGCCACAAAACCTGGACCAAAACACCAAGGGGGGAGGCGTATCCATGTTCATCAAGGATAAACACACCTCCAGACTAGTTGCAAAGTATGATGCCTCAGAGATCATCCAAGTGAAACTGACAATGGGCAAAACTGCAATCCAGATTGTAGCTTCCTACAGATCACCATCCCTGCCCCAAGACCCCCTCTCCTTGTTCCTCGAGGTACTGGAAAACATAAGGGTCCAACCAAACACCCTAATACTGGGTGATTTCAATTACCCAAACATCAACTGGGAAAACTACTCAAGCACTAATACCTTTGCTCAATGCTTCCTGGAATATATTAACTCAAATGCCCTGGACCAGCTTATCAACACCCCCACAAGGGGCAACAATATACTGGACCTGGTCATCACCAACATGGGGGACAAGTGCTCCATACCAGAGATAAATTCCTCATTGGTTAGATCAGACCATAAACTCATCACCCTCGATATCCACATACCACCCCCCCCCCACAAGGAAACCACAGTGAAAAACTTCTCCAAAGCAAACTTTATGCTACTTAAGACGGAGGTGGCAAACTTCGTTACTCACATGCAGAATGACAATTTTGTTGAATCTGCTGTAGCCTACACAAAAGCACTCTACAAGCACTTACATGAGTGCATGGACCGTGCTATTCCGAACAAAACCAAGACTCATTCCTCCAAGAAAAGGAAACCAGTCTGTTGGACCCTGGCCATAAACAAGCTCTATAATAGAATAAGAAATTATTACAAAAAAGAGTAAAAACCCGGGAATGTTGGAGCTCCCTGACCAACCTTAGCAAAAAGCTAAGATACCTTATAAAATCCTCACAGGCGAGCTTTGAAAGAAAAATCGCAATGGACACCAAAGACAACCCCAAAGCATTTTTTATCTATGTCAAGAACCTAAATGGCAACTCTCAGATCTGCTCTGAGCTACAGCATAATGGTTCAGAATTCATGGAACCAACTGATATCACCAATATACTGGCAGATAGGTTCAGTGCAAACTTTATCCCACCCTCACCCCGTAAAGGGCCCATATCTATACCAGAAGATTGTGCTGCCCCTGTAATCACAGACATCCAGGTGAAAACAGCACTTTCTAAAGCAAAAAACACAGCATCCATGGGACCAGACAGCATCCCAGGCTGTGTGTTACATGAACTCCAAGATGAACTAATCCCTCACCTAAATATCCTGTTAAACCACAGCATCACCTCAGGCTATGTGCCCATTGAGTGGCGCATGGCAACGGTTGTCCTGCTTCACAAGGGAGGAGCCACCACGACCCCAAGAGCTATCGCCCCATCAGCCTGATGAGCCTCGTCTGCAAGGCCATGGAGCGCATCATCACGGAACTCATAAACAACAACATTGGGAACCTACAAACCCTAGACCCTACCCAGCTTGGTTTCATAAAGGGCAGATCATGTCTTCTAAACCTGGTTGACTTTCTCGAGATGGTCACCAAAGCAATCGATGAAGGAAAGGTGGTCCACACGGCATACCTTGACCTTGCAAAAGCCTTTGATACAATTCCCCACTCGGGAATTATAGACAAACTCACTAACCTAAATATAAACCTCTACATTACAAGATGGGTTGCTAACTGGCTCATGGACAGAACCCATCCAGTGAAAATAGGAAACGCTAGGTCCGACTCCAAACCTGTGATAAGTGGAGTACCCCAGAGCTCAGTCTTGGGACCTCTCCTGTTCAGTATTTACTTCTCTGAGGTACAAGCAAACACAGAGGGAATATGGCTAATAAAGTTCGCAGACGACTGCAAATTGGGTGACATAACTGAGACTTCTACTGATGTAGATATCCTTCAAAAGGGTCTCACTGAAACAGATACATGGTGCCAAAATCATGGCCTCAAGCTAATTGCCAAAAAGTGCATTGTCATCCCCTTCGGGAAAAACCAAGTACCTATGAATTACCACATAGGTGGCAACTCACTTAACACAGAGATTGTGATAAGAGACCTAGGGACCCAGGTGGATAGTAACCTCTCCTTCGATAACCACATCACTAAAGTGGTTAGAAAAGTCTTCTACATGGCCCACCTTATCACAAAGGGGTTTGCATTTAGAAAAAAGGAAGTTATTGTCCCCCTCAACTCATCACTCATTAGAGCCATTATTGAGTACAATGCCACATACCTTACTAGACACCTGCAACAACTTGAGAGGCCTCAAAAATACCTCACCAAGAGGATAATGGGCCTAAAACAGATGACTTATGCCACCAGACTAAAAAACTTCAACTGTACTTGGTTGCATACCGGTTACTCACAGGTGATCTCTGCCTAACATACAAGGTTATGTCAAACCCCGAAATGCTGGAAATGCTCCACCTAACGAAAAAACAATTTACCAGAACTACAGGCTCTAGGGACCTTAACCTGACCTCAATAATAAACAGGACTTGTTGGAGAGACTGATTCGTGTCCCAGAGACTCCCCTTGTTCTGGAATAAGGTCCCCATATACGTAAGGCAGAGCTCCTCATTAGTGCTCTTCAAGAGGAATCTTGATGAGTGGATGGAGAACAGGAAATTCACCCCGGGAATCACTTCTGTGGCCCTGCCTGACAGAGGCACAGGTAACTAAATCACGTGGGAGCTGCAAGCTGAAACATTTTGGCCAGGCTTAATTATGACCTAGGGTCAATAGCCTAGTACCTACCTATGAATCTAAATGTATATTATTTAATGTCTGTTCATTTATATTACTGAATGTCTGTTTAAAAATGTTTATAATATGTTGGAGTTTTTTCTTCCTCAGGCCTATGCTGAAAAGTTTTTTTTACTAAACCAAATTGGCAAAACCCAGTAAACAAAAGCAAATTAAAAGAAAAAGAAAAATTAAAGTATGAAACCAAGTACCTTAGTGTCATATAATCTCTACACATCTTTACTTGAAGAGATCAGAAATTCATGAAAATATGTAAAAAGAAAACAAAAAAAATAAGCATTTTGCAGTGGTCTCATGTCTTCATACTTGTATATTCTTGCTCCAAAATAGCTGCCATTATTAATGTGACTAAATAATGATCACATTTGCTTTACTACTGTTGATCACAGAATTTAATACATAATAATGTATTCCAGCCACTGGGGATGCACAAGCCAGTGCATTTCTTTGTGCCAGTCCCAAGCCCGGATAAATGGGGAGGGTTGCATCAGGAAGGGCATCCGGTGTAAAACCTCTGCCAAATAACTTATGCGGACAACATTTCATATTTCCATACCGGATCGGTCGAGGCCCGGGTTAACAATGACCATCACCAGTACTGTTAGCCAACAGGGTGCTGGCGGAAATTGGGCTATTGTTGGCCGAAGGAAAAGAGTAGGGGGAAGGCATGCCCAAAGGCAGGAAGAGAGGAGGAAGTTTAGGAAGGTAGTAGTGAGGGTAGGAACTTTGAATGTTGGCAGTATGACTGGTATAGGGAGAGAGCTAGCTGATATGATGGAGAGAAGGAAGGTTGATATATTGTGCGTGCAAGAGACCAGATGGAAGGGAAGTAAGGTCAGGTGCATAGGAGGCGGGTTCAAATTGTTCCATCATGGTGTGGATGGCAGGAGAAATGGGGTAGGGGTTATCCTAAAGGAACAGTATGCCAAGAGTGTTTTAGAGGTGAAGGAGTGCCTGATAGAGTGATGTTTATGAAGCTTGAAATTGATGGTGTAATGATGAATGTTGTTAGTGCATATGCTCCACAAGTTGGATGTGCGATGGGTGAGAAAGAAATATTTTGGAGTGAGTTGGATGAAGTGGTGGTGAGTGTACCCAAGGGTGAGAGACTAGTGATTGGAGCGGACTTCAATGGGCATGTTGGTGAAGTGAACAGAGGGGATGAGGAAGTGATGGGTAGATATGGTGTTAAGGAGAGGAATGCAGAAGGTCAGATGACTGTGGATTTTGTGAAAAGGATGGACATGGCTGTGGTGAATATGTATTTTAAGAAGAGGGCGGAGCATAGGGTGACGTACAAGAGTGGAGGAAGATGCACACAGGTGGATTATATCCTATGTAGGAGTAACAGTCTGAAGAAGATTGGAGACTGTAAAGTCGTGAAAGGGGAAAGTGTAGTTAAGCAGCATAGAATGGTGGTCTGTAGGATGACATTGGTGATCAAGAAGAGGAGGAGGAGTGTGAAAGCAGTGCCAAGGATTAAATGGTGGAAGTTAAAAAAGGGTGATTGTGAGGTGGAGTTCAAGGACGTTTTAAGACAGGCACTGGGAGGCAGTGAAGAGTTACCGAATAGCTGGGTAACTACAGCAGAGCTAGTAAGGGAGACTGCTAGAAAGGTGCTTGGTGTGTCATCTGGACAGAGGAAGGAGGACAAGGAGACCTGGTGGTGGAATGAGGAAGTACAGGAGAGTATACAGAGGAAAAGGCTGGTGAAGAAGAAGTGGGATTGTCAAAGAGATGAAGAAAGTAGACATGAGTATAAGGAGATGAGGCGTGTCGCAAAGACAGAGGTGGCGAAGGATAAGGCATATGGAGACTTGTATGAGAGATTGGACACTAAAGAGGGAGAAAAGGACCTTTACCAATTGGCTAGACAGAGGGACAGAGCTGGGAAAGATGTGCAGCAGGTAAGGGTGATAAAAGATAGTGAGGGAAACGTACTCACAAGCGAGGAGAGTGTGTTGAGTAGATGGAAAGAGTACTTTGAGGGGCTGATGAATGAAGAGAATGAGAGAGAGAGAAGGTTGGATGATGTGGGGATAGTGAACCAGGAAGTGAAATAGATTAGCAAGGAGGAAGTAAGGACAGCTATGAAGAGGATGAAGAATGGAAAGGCTGTTGGCCCAGATGACATATCAGTGGAAGCATGGATGTGCTTAGGAGAAATGGCAGTGAAATTTTTAACCAGATTGTTTAATGAAATTTTGGAAAGTCAGAGGATGCCTGAGGAGTGGAGAAAAAGTGTTTTGGTACCTATCTTTAAGAATAAGGGTGGTGTGCAGAGCTGCAGTAACTACAGAGGGATAAAACTGATCAGTCACAGCTTGAAGTTATGGGAAAGAGTAGTGGAAGCTAGGTTAAGAAGGGAGGTGATGATTAGTGATCAGCAGTATGGTTTCATACCAGGAAAGAGCATTACAGATGCAATGTTTGCTCTGACAGTGTTGTTAGAGAAATACAGAGAAGGTCAGAAGGAGTTGCATTGTGTCTTTGTGGACCTAGAGAAAGCATATGACAGGGTGCCTAGAGAGGAGTTGTGGTATTGTATGAGGAAGTCGGGAGTGGCAGAGAAGTATGTAAGACTGGTACAGGATATGTACGAGGGTAGTGTGACATTGGTGAGGACTGCAGTGGGAGTGACAGATACATTTAAGGTGGAGGTGGGATTACATCAAGGATCAGCTCTGAGCCCTTTCTTATTTGCAGTGGTGATGGACAGGTTGACAGATGAGATCAGACAGGGGGCCCCATGACTATGATGTTTGCAGATGACATTGTGATCTGTAGTGAGAGTAGGGACCAGTTTGAGGAGACCCTGGAAAGGTGGAGATATGCTTTAGAGAGGAGAGGAATGAAGGTTAGCATGGCTAAAACAGAATATATGTGTGTAAATGAGAGGGAGGGTAGAGGAATGGTGAGGATGCAGGGAGTAGAGTTGGTAAAGGTGGATGAGTTTAAGTACTTGGGATCAACAGTTCAGAGTAATGGTGAGTATGAAAGAGAGGTGAAGAAGAGAGTACAGGCAGGGTGGAATGGGTGGAGAAGAGTGTCAGGAGTGATTTGTGACAGACGGGTACCAGTAAGAGTGAAAGGGAAGGTCTACAAGAGGGTAGTGAGACCAGCTATGTTGTATGGGTTGGAGACGGTGGCATTGACAAAAAGGCAGGAGTCAGAGCTGGATGTGGCAGAGTTAAAGATGTTAAGATTTTCACTGGGTGAGATGAGGGTAGACAGGATTAGGAATAAGTATATTAGTGAGTCAGCTCAGGTTGGACAGTTTGGAGACAAAGCAAGAGAGGCGAGATTGCGTTGGTTTGGACGTGCTGAGGAGGGATGCTGGGTACATTGGGAAAAGGATGCTAAGGATGGAGCTGCCAGGTAAGAGGAAAAGAGGAAGGCCTAAGATAAGGTTTATGGATGTGGTGAGAGAGGACATGCAGGTGGTTGGTGTGAAAGAGCAAGATGCAGAGGACAGAAAGAAATGGAAACAGATTATCCGCTGTGGCGACCCTGAACGGGAACAGGCGAAAAAAGAAGAAGAATGTATTGAGCTTTCATACATTGTTAAAATAAGTAGTGATTAATGGAGAGAGCAAGCAACACATCAAGAAAATACAGCTTGAATTAATTAAAATGAGTAAAGTGAGCCCAAGGAGGTCAATCTTAAACATTCAAAATCTGTCTACTGACATTTCCTCTATTTAGTGCTCACAGGACACTGGAAGAATCACAGTCTGGGAAAAGGAAAAGGAAACTGATATGCCCCAAGATGTCATATATGAATGTTATGAGTAATTTCAAGTATAGTTAGATACGTCCTGACTCCATGGTACAGACTGTTTACTGTAACTCAAGTGAGCTGGGTTCATTTAGCAGTTCTGGCATTGGAGAAGCAGTTGCTCACCACTGCTGGGAGTACAAGGGCTACACTCAAGGGTACACTGGGCAGAGCAATGTCAATGGTGGAGACTAGACAGACTACTGCTCATCCTCTGAAAAGAGGGGGAAAGACCTCTTGAAGGGAAATTACCCTGTGGAAGTGAGGAGACATTCTTCACCCACAGCCCATTATGTACCCCCACTTGACACCTAGCTGAGTGTGCACAGTTATGGCCGAAGAGAAAAAGATAAAATACAAACTACCCCGATGTCTTTCTAAATGAAAATGACAGTTCCTCCCATTCACCCTTGCCCTGGTGAAGGGAAAAAAATGGACCAATTGGCTGTAAGTGGACTGATGGTCAACACACAGTGGGAGTAAAAACTGCTGTCAGATATTAGAGCTGTTTGCATTATACACTGCAATCTTCTTTCTTTAATGTACACACACTATGGCCATTTGTGTGGTATATGCCATCTTATTTAAAGAGCATACTGAGGCACTCTGAAATATATGTCTTTCTTTCAGTTTATTTAAGGTCATAATTCAGTCTAAATGAAGTAAAACTACACAACACCAACTTTTGGGATGAACTAACTTTCTTGCTTGACGTTTGTTGCATTTTATGGATTCAGGAGCTAGTCCTTCCTAAAATCAGGACAACGACAAGCTTCTGCATTTCTCTCGAGTTGTCAAAATTCTGACTAATTTAGTAAATAGTTAGAAGTACTATGGTTCTTATATATTACACTCCTGTTGTTTTATTACTACAATGTGTATGAATCATTCTGTAGTTGCAAACAAGTTGCTTTGCTTTATGTTTTACAATTTCCTTACTGTATTACTTAGATAATACATGTGTGAATATTTACTTGCAGTGTGATACTGATGGTACAATTAGCCTACCAACTAAACAAGAGAAAAGTGTTACTGAAAAGGTTGATACCATACTGAAGGTTATTTTTCCAGGTGACAGCTTCCAGATATTGGAATTTCTTCACAAATTATATACATTCAGCTGCATCATTGTATAAGTTGAAAACATCACAAGCTCAAGTGATACTTAACTTGGTTAAGCTTGCATCCCCTGAAAGAAGAAAATAGAAGAAATGGACCTGTAAAGTTGTCCTTCAGCTCAGAGTAAAAACTTAGGATGAAAAAGCTACATTTATTGAACCCAAGCATCGTGTAGGGAACTACCTTTATTGTTTATCCTGATACTGTATCTGTAACTCACTTGCATGGCTAAACTTGTGAAGGCAATGTGAGGGACTCTCTCGGAATGACCTCTTGGTACAGATTAGCAACTATTAATGAAACAGATCTTATAAACATGTTAACGATAAATAGCAGACAAAGTTAAATCCACAGTCCTTTTTGGTTGTGCAGACCATGTAGCATAACAACGTGCTTGTACCCTATACACCTGTCTTAATTTATTCTCAAAATGTGTCTGATTCTTGGTTGTACAGATCTTATATTCTAACAAAGTTCTTGTACCATACGCATCTGTTCCATTTGCACTTCAAAATGTGACTGATTTGGGAATGATGTACCAATTTTTCATGACTCACTTAGGAACTACAATTCCCTCTCATCATTGTGTTTCATCACATATTTTTCTTCTAACTGTTGTTGATCTGGCATTAAAGCAGTCAGGTTTCACACCAGGTGCATACCTCTCAACTGTACAGATTTTTGCAGAATGTTCAGATTTTTGCCTCATATTTTTGGTCAGTTTTTCATAAAATTGTGGTTTTCTGGTAAATTACTGGTCAAATCATTAAAGACTGAAGTTAGAAAATAATGACAAACATTTGAGTTTCAGACTTCATACCCTTTAGTAAATTCATGCTAATGCAAAACTTGTTACTGTATCAACTTTCTAAGTCTGTAAGAGCAATATTTAAAAATAGTCCCTATTTTTGGGTCTTTGTCCCACTTTTATAAATGGCTTTGTCCGCATGTCTTACTCTGAGGTTGAGAGGTATGCACCAGGGTTTGCAGCACTGCACATCAACTTGTTCATCAGATTCCAAAATGCAGCTCCTCCCCCAACACACAGACTCCTCATTAGGACTATGTATGTTTCTGAACAGCTTATCGTTTCAATACTGGATAAGAAATACTGAAATGAAAGGCTTATGCAAACCTCCCATTTAACCAGTTAGGCATTCTTGGAAAACATATATATTTACCATAATGTATAACTTAGTGAAATAAAACCACAATAAATAAGGTGTTTTAAATTAAATTCTATCACATCTTACGTTCTGGTATGGTGACAAATAGGTGAGCAGTATTTCCAGTAACTCTGATAACTCATTTAACAAATTTCATAAAAAAAACCTTGAATGACAGAATGGTATTATTAGCAATACATTTCCATTTCTGATAGTGAAATAAGAGAAACTGGCTCTCAAAAGTGATTAGCATTTATTCTTGTTCACAAGAACAGTAGTTGAACATTATGGGCTGAAGTAAAGTATTCAAGAACAGTGCCCAAACAAAATATCTGATTCACCGCTCAGTAATGAAAGGGAAAAACAGCAAAACAGAGTGCTAAACAATCCAGAAATCATGAGAGTTTTGTTTATCAAGGTGCTCTCCTGTCAACTGCATAACTAGTAAAAAACATCATTAGCTGAACAGAATTTGATGCTGCAAGAACTTGAGATGCTGGCAGAATTTTTTTTTTTTTGTAAAGCAGTCCTAGATCTTAAAGTAAAAGATAAACTCTTTTCAGAATGGTATGCCATTTTACAAAAATTACTTACAATTTTTGAAAATTGATGAAAAATAGACAATTTGGAGGCTCTTGTGCTTGGCTGCAACCTGACAAACTTACCTTCAATTCTACTACCAGATTTGACTTGAAAAACAGTCCCAAAACATGAAAAGTGACATTTTCTTTTTCTTTATATATTAGGGTCCACTAGTTTGTTTTTTTTTTTAAACAAGAAACAGCTTTATTAAATTATCATTTATGACATAGGCAATCATGCATTTATATAATTGAAAACAAACCATATTGACATAATTTTAGTTGCAAACATTATACATCACTTATAATCTATCCAGTCATTGTCAGTGAAACTTTATGTAGATCATTCAAATCCTGCCTTTTTTAAACCTCATTCCTCCTCTGCATGTATTGTTCCCACAATTCCCATTTTATCTTTGTACTTTTCAGCTACTCTTTGATAAAGATCCTATTTCTGGTTATTTTATCTCTGTTACTATATTCCATACCTCAGAACTGTACAGATTTTTGCAGAATGTCCACATTTTTGCCTCATATTTTTTGGTCCATTTCTCATAAAATTGTGGTTTTATAGCAAATCATTGAAGATTTAGGTCAGAAAATCATGGCAGACATTTGAGTTTTACACTTAATACCCTTCAGAAAATTCATGCTAATACAAAAACTGTTATTCTATCTACTTTCTAAGTTTGCAAAAGCAGTATTTAAAAATTGCCCCCCCCCCCCCAGTATTTATGGCTTTGTCCATATTTCTTGCTCTAAGAGGTTGAGAGGTATGCTGAGTATATTCACTACTTGTAGTACAGCTGGTTTAGACTTTTCTAGTAATTGCTTTTTTATTAAGGTGCACTAGTTTTGATTTAAAAATCCTGTTTTTGGTTGGGTAAATTTGCATATGAAACTGGTTTAGCTGTTTCCCTTCTGGTGAGAGAAGATTGTTGTTTCTGGCCTGAATTATACTGGTTACTGCAGTGTTAACTTTAATTGTCAAGTATGCTCTTGTGATAAGCTTTATGCTTGTGTTTTCGGATGCTGTTGATCTTTGTTGTTCGGTCAGCTGTGCTATAAGAATGTTGCCACAAACTCTGCTACCACATTTGATTTAAGATGAGTTTCACAACATCTGGGAAGTAGTTGCTTTTTATTTATTTAATATATTATAGTGTGCTTGTGTTGATTTAGTAGTGCTATTTTCTGATGTGGTAATTTTGCAGTTGAAACTGGTCTATCTGGTTCCCTTCTGATGATAAAAGGAGCTACTGCTGCTGTTTCTGGCCTAAATTGCCACTGGTTACATGGCAGTGCTAACCTTAAATTGGCATGTGTGCTCTTGTAATCTGCTTTAAACTTGTTGATTCCAGATGTCATTGCTCTATTATGCTGAGCTATGACACAACAAACTTGCATTGAACTCTGTTATTGCTTTTGACTTAAAGTGCCAAAACATCTGGGAAGTAACCTTTTTACTTATACGTTAGACTGTTTGGTCTTGATTGATTTAAAAGTATTGTTCTTTTGCCATCATAATTTTACAACTGAAACTAGTGTAGCTGGTTTCCCCTGTCACAAAATGTGGTTACTGCTGTTGTTTCTGGTGAGAACCACAACTAGTTACACAGCAGTGTTAAAGTTCATTGGACTGTATTGCTCTTGTAGTCAGCTTTAAAACTAGCGTGTTTGCAGATAGTACTGCTCTATAGTGCTGTTATGTGATATGACAAACTTGTCTTAAGCTTTTCTACAACTTTTGTCTCAAAAAATAGTATTACAACATTTGGAAAGTGCTGCACTTAGTGCAACAAGCTTGTGGAATATACAACACAAAAATGAAGTGCATACAACAATAGCAAGTACGCTGTAGGTTAAGGGTCCCATTCCTCCCAACCCCTACTCACTGGACTAACACATCCTAGTGCTTGCCTTGCTTTGCTATGCCTGGCTGTATGTAGCAGCACTCTGCAGCACTTTTTGACTCCTAGTGATATTAGATTTACCATTGTTAACTGTCCTTCCCTGCTGTGTTATTTCTCAGCTGTGGCTGACTGATAACTGTCCTTCATATATTATACTCCTGCTGTGACAGTGTCTCATAGCTTGCTGTATTACTTCTACCTCTCAAGCTACCAACTTAAAAAATACAAATTTGAATCAAGCAAATAATGTTGCACCACTCAGTGCTAGGAGCCTAAATACAAAAAAATGTCCTCACTGGAAGCTTTCCTAACTGTGGAAAATGTGGATATTTTTGCTGTTGTGAAAGCTGGTTCCAGAACAGTGACAGTTCTACTTCCTTACCTGGCTTTTCTGCGTACTACTCATTTAGGTCCACAAGCGTACATAGCAGAAAGGTTGATGGTGGCAGAAGTATAAATATCAGAAATGCTGAAAGTGGCATGTTTGTCTTTATCTGGAAAACTGTCACCTCTGACTAACTGACCAAGACCAATCACCTCAAACATCTTCATATTCTAATGTCAGTAAAAATGATTTCATACATTCTAGACAACTACAGAATTCCCATCCATGACACATTCAAATTAAGAAACATATCTTAATAAAGTAAATTCCCCCTCTATCTTTCTAGGGGACTTTCTACACCTGTACAAATAAACAGATTCAATACTTCCTTGCCTTTATTAATGCAAATTCCCTTGAACAAATAGTATCCCCCCTCCCAGGCACCAACATACTCTTATCTTACCTCACCAACACAGCCCTCATCTTTTCTCAGTCACTGCCATACGCTCTTTGGTCATATCAAATCACTGCACTGTTTCATTCATCAAACAGTCCCAGTAGAGGTCAACAACCAGCCCAGTCATCTTTAGAGACTTCTTTAAGGCCAATTGTCATGCACTTATAGAAGCCTTGAGAGGGTTCAACAGTCCCCCATCCATCCATGATCCTAAAGCAAATATCACTTGCATATATCCTAAGTTTATAGCCCATCTCATCTCTTGCATCAAGGCTCATGTTTCTATTTACCACCATTACAATGTCAGTTTAGAAACAACCCCTTCTGCTGGAACTCAACTATAAACTTTACAGTGCAAGGAAAAAGCTCCTAGCCCTAACAGCAACATTCTTAAATTATGTAAAGAACCATCATTGCATCAAGCTTATCTGTAATGACATCACCCATTCAAACCCTGAAGATATAACTAACATCACTGCACATAAATTCAGCTTGAATTTCATCTCTCTGTCACCCCCAAACTTTAAAATGCAATATCCATTCAATGCATCACCAGATAATCACCTCTGTTATTAAAAGCGCTCTTCAGGACCAAGACCACCAGGTCTGTGGGTAAAGATAGTATAGTAGGCTGCTTCTGGATCATTATGAAATACCTCATATAAAACCTCCTCCATAAATTATTCAACCATAATCTCCCTACGTATACCAGTAGCTTGAGAATAGTTTTAGTAGTTTCCCTCCACAAGGAAGGGCCCACCATAGACCCTGGCAGCTACAGACCTATTATCGTCAACTGCATCATTTGCAAGAGGATTATCATGGACCACACAGTGGAGAACATAGTGAACCTGCAATCCCTGAATCCTAACCAGTTTGGCCTTGTAAATGTAAAGCATGTCTATTAATCTTAGCTGACTTTTGTGAGAAAGTCAAAGAAGCATTAGATAATAGTAACTCCATGCCTACAGCTTACCACAGTTGATTTAGCTAAACTTTTTCTTTTGAGAACACAACTTTATTAAAACAAACAAATATACAACGCTTAAAACTGACAAGATAACCATTAACATGAAGTCAGCTTTCAGACAATATAAAACAATATGAATTTCAAATTAAGGGTGGTTAAAAACACCAGTAAATTCAATTACGATGTTCTGCCACAAAGGTTAACCAACAGACTCATTTTTGTGCTTTCCTTCTTAAAGTATAGTCACTGAAGGTTAACTGAAGAGGTATCCATTCCTCTAATAAATGGAACAAGTCCATGTAAGAAGTTGCGGAATTAATTCTCCACTTTTAATGATACACTGTTTAGATTGCACTATCATTTGATTCACTAAACTCATTTTAAACAAATCAAAATGATCATAGCTTAAGAACCTCAGAAAAAACTCTCTTGTAGTAAGGACTACTTGTCCTGGCCACATAGTGTCACAGACTCACTGCAAAATCCTTTTGAACTCAAGAAGAATGGGGTGATCCCAAAATATATGCACTTAAATCCTAGTGCTCCTAAACAACACATCCACCAAGATGAACTCAGCTCAGGAAACATCCAAGCTAGCTTCAGTAGTATAAAATACTTCAAATGGCAATGTCAGCAAAAAAATACATTTTTGTGAGCAGATAGCACACCTAGAGGATAACAGCAACAGTGACCAGCTCACACTGTATGTGTGCATAGTCCTCTACTCCACATCAGTCTAAACCTAAAAGAAAAATTCTCTCTAGGAACCAACATTTTATGTAATAAGCTAACAGAACCAGTTATTGAACTGAGGAGTGTTTAATATCCACAGGCCAAGTAATCCACATTGGCTGTTCCTCTCTTTTGACTTTCCTTAATCAGTTATTTATTTAACTAAATGGTCAACCTCTAATAAAATCCATACATCTCTTTCTGTGCTTCTTATTGGAAATGAAACTGTTCCCAGGACATCACATGGGTGTTTTCAAATAGCTATTCCAAGTATATCAGAATAAGGATAAGTCCTCAGAACTCTAGATACATCAGATGCCCACCACACCCCTCCCCTAGTGTACCCAAGAGTTCACAGGGAGAATATATTTCAACCAGAACAAAGTCCTAGTTATATTAAAGCATATTTTATCAATGGTGATTAATAAGGATAAGTTGGAGTAAGGGTTTAACTTAGAAACATATTTTATATTGAGGTTTTCCATAAATTTTCATTAAACCACCCAACTGTCTCTTCATCATGATGACCAAAACAGCTGGAATGATTACTTTCCCAAACATATTCAATCTAGCTGCAGCTGCAAAAAATTCAAGATCAGGGAGTCCTATGCCTGTTTAAAAAGCGAAAGACTAAGATGTTCCTAATGCAGTCTATGTTGTTCCTTAACCCAAATAAAATCCATTAAACAGGCCATCAGTTGTGCACTAAATTAAGTAGGTAGAGATAACAGGATGCCT
>NC_056747.1:954837465-954839965 GCF_019279795.1 Protopterus annectens
TCATTAGGTATACTGGTAAACAACGCTTCCACGTCTAATGTCACCAGTAAAAATTGTGTGATGTCATCATGCGACTGAACAAACTCATAAAGATCACTTAGAAAGTGTTCTGTATCCTTTAGCACTTGCGTGAACTTACATAAGACCCCTTTCAATTCTTGATCTAAATAAATAGATATGGCTTCTGTAGCCCATCCTGCTCCCGCTACAATGGGTCTACACTTGGGCTGTTTGGGATGTTTATGTATCTTAGGGAGGCCATGTAGTTGTGGAATAACTGGAAAGTCAACCTTGAAGTAGTCATATAATTCATTAGTTAGAACCCCCATGTTTTTACACTCAAGCAAAGCTCTATTTACATTATCTATGATGGCATTAACATCTTCTTGACAGATAACCTGATAGGCATCAGTCCTAAGCATATCTAACATGGTGTTGAGATAGTACGTGGTATCCATTACCACAATGGGTCCTCCTTTGTCAGAGGGTCTAATAACGATGTCAGCATTATTTTTCAAATCTCTAAGACAACGTTGCTCGTCTCTAGTAATATTAAATTCCCCACAACCTACATTAAATTGTGTATCATCATACATAGTATTTTCAAATGCTTTCAGAAAAGTGTCAACATTAGGTGGCAAATGTGGTAAAAACAAACTTTTCTTTTTTAACACATTATCATTACTAGTGTTGGTCCCAAACATCAATTTTAAAGCAATATTTCTAGCAAAAACACGTGCTGAAATAATTGCCTCACTCATGTCCATGTTACTTGTGGGTATAAAACCCAGTCCTTTATTAAGGATCCCTAGTTCAATGTCAGATAACTCATATTTAGAAATATTCCAAACTAGTCCCTTTGGGACCACATCTTTTTGAGCGTACGCACCTGCTGTTGTTGTTGCGGTGCTTCCTTCCTTTTCTGTCCTCTCTGTACTTCTGCTTCCAAGGATTTCTTCCTCCCCAGTCTTATTGGTAATGGAAAAACCGGAGGGTCGGACCCCATTACCCCTTCATTAATTAATTTTCTTCTTACATCCCCCTCTCCACGCTTATTGGTATTCTCAAACACCTCACCAGTTGTTTCCATGGGTGTTGAGTATACCGAACCTATAGCCGCTGGTGAGGTCAATGCTTCTACAGCACCCTCCGTGTTCATAACCGTATCTTTTACAATATTGACCTCTCCATTTGACAGCACACTATCCATTATATTCCTTTGTTGCATCACATCCAGTGGCACATTCATCTCTCGCCTTCCATCCGATCTTTTATTGTAGCCACGAACCCCCTGTATAGCCTCTCCAGATTGTACAATGGCATTATTCTCTAAGTTAGCCTTATCCCTAGGCCAAAGAAAAACATTCTGTTTTGCGAAGTCATCTAAGTCTCTGTTTATTTTTCTTTTCTTATACTCCAACAGTCTTGTTTCATACCGTTGCACCTTTTCTATAGTTTCCTGCAAAAAAACTTCAGCCGGTCCATCCCCACAAACTTCAAACAAGTCATACTGATGTTGCATTACATCATTCCTCAGATCATTTTCAATCGGTTGAAAATAATCTATTAATAGCTTCATGTAGGCACGACTCGTACTAATATTTATTTGCTGCCATTTGGATAACAAATCAGAGTATACTGTCCCATAAGAAGGCATATTTAACACCCTCAAACCCCTCGGTATAATATTAAGGTTTAAGCATGCTTCCAAATGGAAGCGTTGACACTGCAACCGCTTAAACCTATAGATCTCATTTTCCAAGTTGTTTTTTAGTGCTCTAACCTCTTGCTGGTTATTCTTAACCATCTCAGAGTTGTCCGTAAACTCCGTCGCTTTCATTTGGAGCAGCGGATTAGATAAATCAGTCAATAAGTTCCTAAGCCTCATATTTGCATTGTAGCCAGTCTCCTTTTCGACCGCCGATGCTGCTGCTGCTCCTTCCATTCCCCTGGTATATGTAGAAACACACAAGTAACCCCTCGATATATACAAAAACTCTTCGTAGTATCCCAGGAACAAATGCAGCAAGCAAACGACAACAGTTGAAAGTATTGCTTCACAAAGCTTCGTAGTCAAAAGTTTAAATAATCCAGCGTATTTAATTTAGGAAATACATACAAACAAAACGTAAGCGCTTTCACGATCTCATATCGCTTCATCAGACGTAACAACAACTGACAACTGAACCTCATATATATAAGAAATTCAAAACTCTTAATTAGATAATTGATCTATCACTTTTAAAGCGCCAACATTTAAATACATTTAAAAACATTTAAAACATTTTTTAAAAAGAAAATTAGCATAAAAACCTAATAAGCCAACCATTAACATTATAAAGGACAAGTGTTGTTAAAGATATTTCTAAAAATATTTATGACTACAAATATATCTAGCGTAAAGGTCTAGCCTTAAGAATAGGTTTAATAGTAGTACTGTCATTTAGTCCATGACCCCTGTGCGCCCCCAACCTAAAAATCCAACGTAGCTCAGCACATT